>NC_052501.1:75912705-75918007 GCF_016617805.1 Bactrocera tryoni
TTGTGACGATATTTTAAAAGGTTCACTATTGAGATCAATTTTGAGACTTTTGTTTTCAAGAATTTGTTATACTTCAAGAAATATATGCTGGCTAAAGCATATACCAATATATGACCTATAGCTCTTATTAATCATGGAGACCTTAACTCTGTTTGTCCATAAACGAAGTCTTCAACTCTGTTTTTATTTCGTTGCTAAAAACTGAGGCAAGCTTACTTGGTGATTATCGCATATCGGAATAGTTACCTGCTTACGTCGAAATCCAGCTTGGAACCTACAAGCGAGCATCGCGCTTTGAAACCCGAAAAAATATGAGGCGTCAGAATATTTAATCAGAATTCGAACGTGTTTTTTTTTAGTAGGGGAAGCATGCAAAGCCGGAGGACGGAGCTTAATCTTTATCCACTAAATCTAACCTACTTGCAACTCAACACCTCCCACATGAACCAACATATAAGGTATTACTTCGTGGGAGTGACAATCTCCTCTATAGCACGGACGAACTGACGCCTATTCTGCTGCTTTCTTAATTGAGTCATGATGGAAGTTTCCACTTGTCGAGGTTCCCAAGTTTTCTAGTTATCCATGTATGGATAATTATGATCTTCTTTCTCTTCTCTCTTTTTATGATTTCTATAATTGGCGGTGATAGCTCATATAATCTGGAGAATTCGTCTTCTTGGATGTCTATGGGTGACTTACTAGCTAGTACTTCAGCTGCTTCGGTTGTGAGTCTATGCATCGCATTTATTGGTTTGGCATATACGCTTTTATGTTTTTAGTGCCTCCATATCCATACTGGAACAGCACACAGCCTCTATATGACATCATTCTTGTTAAGGCATTGCAAATCTTATTTGTTTCATTTGATGTGTATGCTAAGTGCTCCTTGAATTTAAGTTTGAAGTGCAATATTACTAATAAATACTTCAACTGTCGCTGTGAAGTAATCGCGCACTCTCCTATAGTGATTTACTGGTGCTTATGGGCAATACTTATATTTTGTGCTCAGCCAGTTCCAAACCTATGGAAGAAAACCATTGGCGCAGAACATTTTCACAGCAGCGGATGCGATTAGCTTAACGTTTTTTGGGCACATCTCCAGCCCCACCACCTAAGCTCCAGCTGCTGACCCAACACCCCTAAAACCCATGCCACTCACCTGCCTTCGTTGGTGTAACGCAATTGATCAGCCTGCTCTTTCGAACTCAAATATGTGTATTATTATATTTCCTATTAAAATTTGATATCACTGACCTTTAAGCTGATCAAAAAACAATGACATGAAAAATAGGTCAAGTCAACTACCTGTTGGCCAAGGCTCCGAACTCAAACTTATGCCTCCGCCATAATTTATGTCTTCTCTTGGAAAATTTACTGAATCACTAGCTCTATAAGATTAGGGATAAGAAACTAAAAACTCAAGCGTTGAAGGAGGTCGAACCAGAGAACTAACGGAAGAAATTTAATGTCCTCATAGAAGTCCACCGAATTGGCATGTCAACTGTCATGTCATGTTTATAACTGAGTGGATCTGCAATTTATCTTTATCTCCCAGATTTTTTACTAATCCAGACTTCTAACGTAAGGAACGTCAGGGTTTAGAAATTTGTAGGTGAAAACCCGAGAAAACGATATTTACATTGCTGTCTTGAAAAAGGATCGTTATACAAATTACATTAATCGGTAGAAAGGAGCTCTACGAGGCTTATTGATGAGAATTTTAAGAAATAAGTTCCATTTCTACAACAGATAGAAATATTGCTGCTTACTTAAGTTTCTATATGTGACTAAATGTTTTATGATTCTTCAAGATAGGTGGTGAAATATTATGAGAGAAAAACCCGACTCCGCCCACATGCTTCCAAGTTATGTCAGATCTGGAAGCTGGATGATCAAAATCCAGTTCTTGTATGGAAAACTTCTTTATTTCGCAAAAGCCATTTTTTTAAGAAATTTGAGATGGGTTATTCTGGGGCATATGATGCAATCGTTGAAGAAATTATTTGGACTGGACAACTATAGCCATATAAACCAACCGAGTCTGTGGAGAGCATCTCTAGCTCTCGGTACAACGTAAGTCACCGTTTTTCTTGTTTTACTGCGGACCGAGCTGGCCTAATGCGCCTGTAGGCAATTCCAGCGTCAACCCTGTATCGTATATCGGCCAGAAGTGTTCTTGGGAAGCAGTATGCAGTTGGAAGTGTCGTCAGAACAGGCAACTTCACTCTAGTGGGTGCCAGGCCACAAATACATTACGGGCAATGAATTAATAGACGAGATTGCCAAGAATGGCTTACGGCTAACATCCAAAAACGTGAACAACATTTTCAAATCCATGCATTGTCTATACGACGATCTCGACAGAAGCATAATAAAGAAAATCAAAACCCGATGGAATGAGCTACTTTGTCGCAAAACTGAAAAAGTCATGTGCAAAACGTTTGATCGGAAGTACACAAAATTCCTATTGGCACTTGATAAAAAGACTGTAGGAACAAGAACGGAATACTAACTGGTGGCGGCACATGTCCGCAGAATGTGGCACAATGGGGAAGACTGCAAGAGATGTCTAGAGCAAGGTACCAAGGAAGCAATGCAGCATCTCTTGCAGAGTTGTTGGCAAGATTACGCTGTAAGTATCAGGGATCCCCACAGTATGATACATTGGAGGAAATATCGATAGTGAGATAGCAGAGTCTGTTAAAAAAAGGATGGACTCACTTCATGGCCTAGAAACTGAATTCCTTTTTGGTAATGCAAAGCGACCAAAAAGCCAGCCATTTTTGGTCTCATCCAGGTATGCTTTGAAGGATGAGTTAAAATCACCACGAACTTGTCTTCACTTCTTGCCTCGATAACAAATCTATAATCCATACAATTTGCGCTTTTTCGCCTAGCCAAAAGCCAAAGTAAGCACTTCCAATTAAAACACTCGAATAACAGTAAAATCACAAGCTACCAAAACATATTTTAACGGTAATAACTACACTTAGCAAGAAACAAATAATTTGTGGAAGTAATTTACGCAGCCATTTATCTTCATCAACCGCCTAGAAGGCATTGCTTAAGCCTTTAATGCTTTGATTTACAGCTTAGCTCTATAAATTTCTCAGTATTTAAATATTTAGGCGCACGCTGGACGACCGGCTGTTAAGTAAAGTCGTCGATTGCGAGGCGTATGCCCGAATGTGTGCCTGGTATGTATGAAATATAGGTTATGAAATGATATCCTCGCATTTTAATGGATTTTACGGTGAACCTATTAAATATTTTCGGCGTAATTATGATTTATGCAATCAAATGTGGTCTTGGTCACTAATTTATACGCAAATAATTAAGTACATAATGTATTTTCTTACACCAATTGACATACGTGACTTTTAAGAGATATTTATAGGCATATGTGTGCGTGTGTGTGGTCAATTCTATAATAAATGTTATTTGACACTCTTAATTTAGTCTCAAGCAGCTGTGTGTACTTTGCATTTGGTTTGCAATAAATTTAACTTAACCAGCGTCGAAAAAGACCAAAAAGCATTACAGCTAATTAGTAGGTCACACTGCTTTAACTCGGTGCTCTTGATGTCTCTTGAGCGCCTCCGTAAGTATAGTTCTAACCTTTGGGCTAACGGCCAAGTGTGTTGCATTTAGCTTTTCAATTTGTGTTGAAATTGTGGCCGCTCAATCAAAACAAAAGCCTCACCAACCAGCAAGCAGTTGCCTCTGCTGTTGACTCCCAAAAGTATGCAGGGCAGCAGCGTCGAAGGTTGCTGCAAAGAGGCTTGAAGTCAGTTGCTGTTGGCAACATAAAAAAGCTGGTGTTTTGAGGTATAGGGTGTTTCAATGCGTGCCGTTTGCTTATGGTCTAAAAATTAGGACTTCGTAACGCTTTCAAAGCAGCGAACACTATTTTATTCATTTTAAAGTCGATGTTTGCTGTGCCTGAGCTTCGAGACGAAGGCCAACCTATTTCTCTGGAAGCAAGAATAATGAAATTTAAACATTAAAATCCGCTAATGGGAGAAAAAATGATCTACATGTCCGGAAATGCGTTTCAATATCAAATTGAGGTTAGTTAAGGATGGTTCTGATTTTCCAATCACTGGCAGCGAGCTAGAGATCGCTTGGAAGCCGACTCCTTTTGACATAAATTGAACGAAATGAAGGCGAATATGACTTAGGAGACAATAGGAGTAAGCCACTTTAGAATATATTAATATCTTGTAGAGAATCATACCATACGGTTTTAGAGAAAAAATATTCGGCTAAGATCATTGTACAACAATCATGTCAACCGAGTCTGTTAATCAAATTCAACTAGATCCACATTGCTGGATTTGTCCGAAATTCTTCAGTATGTGGTTACAAGTTCCACGACTTATACAGGGTTCTACAAGTTCTAATTTATTTGTAAACGTCCAACAGATCTAAATAAATTTTTCAATAGTAACTAAGTCTTTAGATGCCTTCCTGCTTCTAGATGTAGTGGCTACCGGAAAACGGCTGCATATATGCTATACTGAGTTCCAGGTTACAAAACGAATTCTGGCAAACGAAACAGCTGATGAGATTGTCAAAAGTGCCAACCGCCTGGCTACCAAACAAGTCCAGGAAATGCGAAATCACTAAAGGGGAGACGCAAAGAAATTTTAGAAAGCGCTGACAGGCGGATCAAGGCGAGATGTAGTGCCTTAGGTACAAGTAGGATCACCAAGATCATGAACAAGAGCGCCTTATGAAAAATCCCATACTTTTTACTCACGCGGTTTCGAAAGGACTGCCGGACGAGGTCTGCTGGCAGGTCACAACCCGATGTCTTTACATGAGAACCGGATGGACATGGGAAGGGGGGGAACATAAGTAATGACGATATATAAAGAAAGTGCAGAACAGTTGACATGAGGCAGACGCTGGAACATCTCCAATGCCTACGTTCAACAGCATCTAGAACTCGTCTTAAGTATCTAGAAACTACGGAGCTCAAGGGACTAGATGAAGTATCAAATTTGGATATCAAGTCGCTCTTAAGATTCGCAAAAATCGCTGACGTCCTGTATGACGAATAACATACTTCACCTCAAACTAAACTGAGCCTCCATCTGGCATTACTAAGGACCAGTAAGTCTATGTATGACGTGAAAACCGGCCAGTTTAATCTAACTTAACCTAACCAGATCGAAAGTTTTTTTAAACAAAGATGGCCGCTGTTTCAAACATCTTATTTGTTATTGTTTGGAAACTAGTTTCGAATTCCGATGGAGTGTTCTTTGTCATAATGGCAGTTGCGAGTTTTTATCAC